>NC_047517.1:15997860-16000360 GCF_902827115.2 Pseudochaenichthys georgianus
GTGTATCTGTAATTAATGACATAAGATTGAATTCATCCACATCAAGATGCTTCTTAATGGCTGCTTGTTATGTTACCAGTGTGATGTGTCCTTGGTTGCTAAGCGTGTTGAGTTTGTTTACGTGTGAGTGTTCTGATTTATCATTGCAGTGGAGAGTGGACAGTCATTCATTGGAGCCATGTGCCGCTAATCTTATTAGTTCCCCCCCCCCCCCTTCTTCTTATTCTGGTCCCACCTTAATCTCATCACTCAAGCACCTCCTCTACATTATGCAACAGCTTGCATGGAATCACATTTTGCACATTTCCTCATCTTTGCTCGTTCATAATGTAAATATACACGACAAAAAGCTTCTTTTTTTTCTCCAAATGTTTTCATAAACCAAAAAAAAGAAGAAACCTAGGATGTAACATTTCTATTTTAACGGGAAACCTTTTTTTAAATTGTCGAATCATGCACATTTTTTTAATCAACTATCTTTCCAACTGTACATTTGTATATTGTATGTGTACAATAGCAATATAGATATACTACCTGGTGTAAATGCATGCTTAAACATTATTTCTCATTGTTGAAAGAAAGGAGAGGCAGTCCCGTGAGGATTTCTTAGCTGGAGATGTGATGCCTTACTTTCACTGTGGATTCTGCGTCACTACCATTTTGTTGTGTTTTACTATCTTGTGTTACATCGGCTTAGTTTGGAAGATGTACAGAACTCTGTAGCCAATTGATTTATACCCTCGATGGCTTCGACCAATCACTGTATCATGTTGCGTTTCTTTACGTTAATCGCTGCTTCTCTTCTGGTGTTTAAATGGGATGATTCTTCCTACTCACGGCCAGTTAGATTTTTGTGACGGTGCAATGCATTATTAAAACATTAAGGTGCATGCTCACTCCTCCTGCCTCCCCATGCTTTGTAGATTTAATTGTAATTCCTAATCATCCATCTTCATTTCAACACTGCTGTTATACAAAATGTTAGGTTTCATACAGAACAATATGGTTTGTTTGACATTTCTCCGTCCCAATTAAAGAAGGAAAACATGCTGTGGTGTGGATGTGGTCATTCTTTAAGCAGTTGATGTGTTTCATCATATTTTTTTTTATTACAAAATGTCTGTACAACAAAACAACCATTTCTCTCAATGACAAAGTGAAATCCAAAAATCTGTTCACTAATCCTAATATGGGGGAATTAAATGTCTTTAACATGTCAATTTAATTTGCAAATCCCCCCTGCAGGATGACGTCAGATACAGGAACACACCAGAGAACATGGAGCGTGAACATGAAGGGGATAACTGAACAGCAGTCAGGGGGGTAATCCTCCGTCAGATTCTCTTTGGCTTCAAGCCAGCTCTGTCATCCAGCGCATTCTGTAGAAAGGAGTCAAATCTCCGGACACAGCAGAGGATTGCATGAAAAGTCATGGAGGTGGTCTGGAAATAAGTCAGTCCTACTTTCTCTTGCCTAGCAGTGATTGAAAGTGAGCCATGGAAAAGAGGCACTATGGTGCAGAAAGAAGGCTCTCAGTCTGATAACTCATCCGTAATGATTGCTGAGGTACACACTGAGATTGCAGTCAGCGAGGGTCTTACAGTTCTTGGTAAAGGACTATATTAACATTTCAAAGCACCTGAAGTTTTTCTAAGCAAGAGATCCTTTTCGTACAAAAATATTCATACTGTTGTGATAACAACATTGAGTGCTTCCATCCGAGGAAATTATAACGCGGTGATAAAGTGGAATTTCCAAGTGTATACAGTGTCTTGTTAAACAAGAGATTTGTGTCTAATGCCCTGACTCCAGTCAGTAATGCCATCCCATAATTAAAGTTCTGCAGTCAATGGAGGCGACAGGTGTACAATGGATCGCTTTTAAAATAACATTAATGTGGTGAAAACCTGTTGGCACTCAGGTTTGTTGCTCATAAAAATCAAATCAACTACTGTGGGATTTCAAAATAAGTGAAACAACTCAAATGTATTCATACTTCTGTCTGATGACAATAAAGATGGTCTTATGTAAAAAACGTGAGATAAATGAAATGTCCATCAGATTGTCGTTAAGTTTCCACACTAGTGCCAGATCAGAGCTTTTTACAAAACCTCTCATGCAACATCTTCAATGACCCTGCCATCAGCATGTTTACAGTAAACCATAAACCGAGCTACCTGATCCAATCAATGTCACATCAAATCATGTATAAAAACACCCAGCGTTCCCTCTCCATCTTGTATTGAAAACGCCCAACAGCATGACAGTATTTCAACATATGATGGTATATTAAATTATTTTACATATACATGTAAATAATTAATCATTTTCATGTACATACAAAAACCACTGCGTAAAAAAAAAACCTACATGCCGTTGCACAAACTAAACCAAGCTAAAAATACAAGTTATCAAAAAACAAGAAAACTATGTACATTTCTAAACGTCTCTTTTTTTATGTCAATAAGCGTCTCCCTGCCCATTTACAACCCCAGATATG
>NC_047517.1:16005360-16025360 GCF_902827115.2 Pseudochaenichthys georgianus
GCAATTAGTCAGTGACATTACTGCACTACATTACTGCACTTCAGTACTGCCTTCACAATGCATTACACACTCTTGTCTCCATGATAACACACAGGGTAGAGAAATTGCACCAGTCAGCATTTAAGTGTCAACTAGTGTTGCTAATTGCTCATGTCATGGACAGTCCAAGAAGGTGCGCAGTTCCCTATAAAGAGGAGATAATATCTTATGAAATGATGATGAAATCTAAATATTTATTGTCTTCACGGGGAATTGTGAGCAATCTGAATCATCAATGTGGCGCCCCATTACTTCCCTGGCACATCCCCCATGAAAAGGAGGTGTAATGAATAATGTGGGGGTAAAGACCCTTTAGGGATCCCAAATGAGACGCTGCCACCTTAAAGTCCTCATTGCGTCGGTAAAAATCCCTTTTGTTTCAGGGTGCCTCTGTAAGTGCTCTTTAATGAAGGGTCATGTCTAGTTCAGGACCGCTCCGTCACGAAGTACGCCTCAATTATAATTTCAACGCGAGCCACCGATCCTCCATTGAATATTCATGACTAATTATTGTCCGCGGTCTTCATCCCTCAGTGCTGAGGTCTGTTGTGTCCTTCTCACCTAATTATCCCTGTCCACGAGTGACAATCAAAGGCAGGCGGCTCGCCAGCAGACGGGGCTTTTCCTGGTTACTGAAGGCTTTGTAGAACCTGAGGCCGCTGAGTGCTGATGAAGGCTATGAAGGGCTGTGTGATGCAAACCGCTCCGAGAGAGGAGCGACGGGCCGAGGTCACGGCACGGCGCCATTCAAATTCTAATCAGCTAATAAGCTACACAATGCAGGGACATTAACAAAACATGAAGGCCTGCGGAAGACTCAAATCTAGAGGTGGAGGTTAGGATGAATAAAGAAAATAATGTAACATTGTAACAAAGGTCTGGATGCTGAGATGCTACATACCGGGCATGAAGGTGAAGCCGCCGGGCAGCTGCATGACCCCCGAGCTGGTGGTCTTCAGGACGGTGCCGTTGGCGCTGATGTTGCTGCTGGCCGAGACGGGCGCCAGGTAGTTGGTGATGGGGAACGAGGGCCCGCTGCTCACCTGCATGGTGGTGGAGGTGGTGGGCACCGTGCACTGGGCGCTGCCCGGCAGGCTGGCCACCGTGAACGTGGGCTTCAGTGTGTCCTGGGGAGAGAGGACATGAAGTGTGAGTAGGAGGACGAGGGGAGAGGATTTGATGAAATTTCAATCAGTACTAGTTATGTCAAGAAATAATAAGAGTGAGATGAGAGGTACGCTAGCAATGAAGTGTGTTCTACGATAAACTTGAGGGACTCGCGAGAGACAGATTTAAAATGGTGAAAATGGGAAATGAGTATGGTCAGGCTCTAAAAACACTGGTTCCTACAATTCCCATAATTCATCCCTATAGTGTTTTTGTCAGGCCTTTCCTGACTGGTTAATCCCAGCATATTTCAATAACATAAAACAAGATAAGAAGCACATAAATCCCAAGAGAAATTATTTTGCAGCAGTAGAAGTAAGTGGGAAAGAGTGTAAACGATTTTTAAACCCGCCACATTTCTGCATTTGTTTTCTTTATTATGCGTTCCTTTTATTTGATGTTCTTGAAAGATATCGTTAGAAAGAAAAATCAAGCGCCGTCTCTTGAAGTGGTTTTTGTCGGTAATGGCCTTTCAAGGTTTAAATGTATTTATTAGTCTGAATGAAGGACAAGCAGAAAGAAAGGTCTTCTAGTACTTGCTCTACTCTGCTACAGCCCATTTGTCATGGGGAAGCGTCCCACATGAGAACACCTAAAACAACACCATTAATGAGGCTTTTCCTATTTAAGCAGGGGGGGGGTTAATGCTTGCTATGTTTCAGGGATCAATGGCTGTGTGACAGAAACCAGAGAGTTTGAATGGACGGAGGGCAAATAACAAACAAGACAGTAGAGTATGGAAACGGGCTGGGACCCCTGTAATTGCATCCATGTGGAAAAGACAGAGCAGAGCTGGGAGGAACTCCATTTTAAGGCCCTGACACACCAACCCGATTTTGGGAGTCAGAGGCCGTCAGAGGCTGTCGGGCATTCGCGGCGCCGTAGTCAGGTTGGTGTGTCCCGCACCGTCGACGGTGACACGCCTTATTTGGACTGCCAGACCCGATGCATGGCCGATTCAACATGTTGAATCGGCCATGCATCGGGTCTGGCACCCGATGCAGCCATGCATCGGGTCTGGCAGTCGGACCAAATAATCACTCTGATTGGCTGTTCAGCTAGCAAATCAGTGCATGAGAAGCGAAGCGGAAGTGAGGGACGTAAACAAACGATTTAAGAAGGCACACACAGACATTTTCATCTCATCATGGCGATCTGGAATGATGCAAACGAAGACCTGCTCATCACCTTGATCCAGGAGAGGCCAGCTCTGTATGATATTACGGAGAAAAGATACTCTTCTTCTTCTCTGTCTTCCGGTTGTTGCCTCTTTTGAATGACGAATACACACTACCGCCGCCTGCTGGTAAGGAGAGTTATTGCCACTCACGCACTGAAGTCGGTGCGGTGTGTTCCCGTGCGACACATGGCCAAAACGCAGGAGAACACGGCCAGGCAACAGCCGACTTCAGCTTTGGCTAGTCCTCTGGTGACTGCTTGGTGTGTCAGGGCCTTAAGGGTTAATAAGAGCAACAAGTTGCATTTAAGTTGGAGAATAATCGTGTCTGTTGCTCTCCCTGAATGTAGGAATTCCTGTGTAGGATGGTGACTCAACCGTACTGGGACTTCTATCAAAAAAATACTACTCAACACGCCTAAGAGAGAAAAGGATACATGGGGAACATGACTGTGTACACATACAGAGTCACCCATTCATCATCTATACACCAATCAAACTCGAATCAAGATAAAAGGGGCCACCTTGTGCTCATTTTCAGGTTTCATAATTGTATTGTGTGCCTCTACTGTGAACAGGAGTGAAACCATTTATAAGCCCAACAACATAGACGCCACACTACAGGAAAGAGAAAACGAGCTAAATAGGGCCCCTTTAACAACAATGTCATTTCTGCACTCACATCTTGTTGAGTTACTATGACAACTAACTGACCATGTAACATGACATCTCAGCAAAATGTTTAAATATCAGGTAGATGTGCTCACACTGCTAAGATCAATAGAGGTGAGCTGCAGCATGGCACAATACAGTAACGTATACATCAGGGTAGGGTGAGGCAGTGAGTGGGCTGCATGAGAGAGCAGAGTAGGCGTAAGGCAGGGACTAGAAAGTACATAAACCTATCGTGCCCGTTTCTACGCACTTAAATGCTTCTCACTTGATACCAATGATCTGTAAAAGCAAACACATTAGAACACATGTAAGAGCCTGTGTTTAATGTTCTTAGAAGGTGTGATTAACAACAGATCGTGAGACACAGCGATGGAGGATATTACCTGTTGGTTAATAAGTGGAATGATCACAAGTACAAACACAGATACATACAATACTTTTCAAAGGCTTCTCCACGTTTGGCTAAAAGTACTTCTGACTGAAATTGAACGACACAACCAGTATCCTTTGCGGTCCCAAGTATCCCATAATGCTTGTTGAACTCTTCAATCCCAGTCAGGACTTTATTATATGTCACCTTCTTCTCACCTCTATACTGCGTACCATCTTTGAGCTTTATGTATTGAAGTGAAACGTTAAAGCTAACACTATAGTCTAGGAACAGTTCAAGAGCACTCTTTCATGTCCGAATCGAGGATCTGCCGATACCGATCAGATATCGTCGTTTCTTTTCTTCTTTCTGCCTTGACACCTCAGAAGGTTATTTATCCTTTGAAGGATCTAGCCTCAGAACTGGGACAAAGATAGTGTGTCATAGCTCTCCACACAGTGCAGCTGTGTAACACTGGTGAGTGAACTAGGGTTATTGTATAGAAACACAGCCATGTGTCACAACAGAAAGGTGTGCTCAATATAAGCTTGTATTTATTGAAAGTTGTAGTCATTATCCATAACAGAGAGGTAGTGTGGAAGCAGGCAAGGCAAACCTCTCAGCAACTATTGGTTTTTATACGTGACTGATTACAGGGGGGAGAGGTGGATGATCCAGCATGGACTCCACTGATAAGACAAGCAACATGCTACCATGCAAATATGTCTACTGTAAGGATTCACCCTCTGTTCAGCCACAGTAACCTATATGGTTAACACATGATCAAGAGGGGTAACTCAGAGTTGTCCGGCCCTCAAAACGCACACATGGCAGAGCAGGTGTTGTCCTTTACATCGAATGAACACCACCACAGTGTGAGCAGTGAGTGCTTTGGTCCGCGGCTCACTCCCCGGCCTGCTGAGGGGCTCTGACAGTCCAAGGTCCTTTAGCTCTTTAGTTAAACAGCAGCTGGAAAGTCAAAGGGGGAGGGCCGCACAGAGGACTCACAGTTGTTCTGCCCTTTCAACCAAGAAGAAAAAAACTGACTTAAAATCACCCAACAACGATCTGTTGTCCACTCACCCAACAACGATCAGACCTGCCCTTCACCTGAGTGATATCTGACAGGCAGAGCGCGACACAGCTGTCACCACGGCTCCATTCTCACAGGACACCGTAGAACACTGAACAACATGGTATAGCCAACCGCAAATAAGTCACTAAATATGGCGCAATGGTAAAGGCAGAGGTAAAATAAGTCTTTAAGAGTAACGCTGAACAATAGGTTATAAAATAAAATAGTTAAATATTGCGATAAGGATATTACAAGAGAAACAGATAAAGGGTGCTCAGTTCTGCTTTTCTGTTGATGTCATCAGACTGCTATAGTACATAAATTGCTTTTTGAGTTAACATTCTTTTATTAAACTTCCAGATAAAAGGCACCAATGAAAAACAATGATGGCAACAATTTTAAAATGTCGTTTGCTACTGACAAACGAACTCATCAAATCTTTAAAACAAAATCCTCATCAGTCTTTCACAATGTGCTAAGATGACATTGCAACGATGGTTAACAAATATATTTTGAGCAGCTTTTTTAAGATGCCAACAGAAAAGGCAATAGCAGTCGCAAAGCAGTACACATATGGATCCAACAGTGACTGGAAATGTACAACGACAAAGCCTTTTGCCTGGATCATAACAGCAGTGTGTTAGCAAGTAGCCCTTCTTAGCTTCAGCAGCAGTAGTATACTGTTGGTCTGTGTGCGGCAGGCGAAGCAGAGGCAGACCTGTGTGAGGCTCGGGGACAGGGTAGGGAGCACAAACAGCTGAGGGTACAGACAGCTGGCAGGAAACCCAGCACCTCTGAGGGTGAATTAACCCTTCCAGAGGCAGCCACGTGAAGAGACAGCCGCCATCTGACGCTGAGCTCCTCTCACCATCACTGACTGAATTCCTGTAGCCGGCTGCAATGCTTCACTTTGTAATATCATGAAAAAGAAAAAACTCACTAAAAGGAAAAGGTCACTGTGATCCAGCTCTTTTTGTGTCACACGTGTCTGCTCATGCTTTCCTATGTCGAGGAGGCGTAAGCTGATCATCCAGGTTTCAACCCGAGTGGTAATCTAGAGGTCTAGTCGAACTGTCCCTATCTCTGTGACCTACACAGCGGGCTTCCACTGACCTACTGTTTTGTTTGACCACCTCCGTATGTCCCCTGATCAGCTGTCTATATACAGCTCTGGCTTTAAGTCCAGAGTCGAGGCACTGCATAGTAAACGGGCCACGGTGGGGTCATGCATTCCTTCAGGGAAGAAATCTCAGCCAAAGTCTCAGCACTGTCACTTCCTGTAGATCACTGAAACGTAACAACTTTCCTGAAATGTTACATGATACTTGAAGTCTTAAAAGTGTGTACAATAGATTAGAGCAGAAATAAGTTGTTGATTTATTGATTATCCTTCATTTGCAATCATTTTGATCATTGATGTTATTTTATTACACAGAGGTGCCAACGCATACTGGTTCTAGCTTCGTTATTGTGAGGAATGCTGCTTTTCTTTGTCTTATGTTGTATGAATGATATGTTGTGGGGTTTCGGACTAGGAATCATTAGCATGTTGAAGATGTCACCCTGGTTTCTGGGAAGCTGCGATGGGTATTTGTAACTTTTTTTGGACAATTTGCCTGATGATTAACGGTACGTCCACACAGCAGCTTTTCAAAAATCTTGAAAATCTTGGAGCTGGGCGTGTCTGACAGCTTGACCAACAACCAATCACATGAATCTTCCGCCCCCGACATACAAAGCAAAAAACCCCGGGGATTTTATGCGAGCAACATATATATATATATATATATATATATATATATATATACACACACACACACATATATATAAACTCCCCAAACAGGCGAAAACCTACCTATATATATATATATATATATATATATATAAACTCCCCAAACAGGCGAAAACCTGCCAGTTTCACCCACTGTCTCTGCCACCTCCCTCCATGCCTGGTTCCTCCGGTTTGAATCCCGTTAATAGTTCTGGTCGTAAAGAACCGGGTGATTTGCTACCGTAATTTCTCGTTTGGAATATGAGGAAATGAACTGCGGTCTGGTTCTCCCTGCTTACACGCGGTTTGATTGGCTAGCGCTTCTACTGTCAGATTTGCATAAACGTGTTTGATTGGCTGGCGCTTCCAGCTCAGCTTCAAAAGTTGAACATTGCTCAACTTTTGAATCTTGGACATCCTGGAAATCTTCACTTCGCTCCCCCACAATGCAGTTCGGCGAAAAGCGAGGCAAAGTGACGTCATCCCCATTCAAAGTCAATGGGCAGAGAAGCGTTGGAAGCGGTGGAAGATTCTTCTGAAGCTGCTGTGTGGACGTACCGTAAGCATTGAAAAGGTAATTCAGGATAAATGATTCATAGAGAATTTAATTGTGGGTTTCAGCCCTACAATATGTAATAATATATATCTTTATTATTCATTCTACTAGTAAGATACTCTGAACTATGACCTTAAAGCTTTGACTGAGTTTGATGAAATAGTGAAGAGATTTTTCTCAAAACAAATGTCTTGAAGGTTCAGATGTGACAACTTTAAATCAACCTCAGACTGTTGTCCCTGCTTTGGAGAAAATCCCAAATCCAACCAGGGCACAAACGCTACGTTGTATAATAATGAGATACGAGAACGCAACAAATGAAGACACCATTTAAAGTGGTATGAATGGAGGGCTGAGTCTGGTGGAATACGTAATGAGTCCTCAGGAGTACTGCACTGCCACAGAGGAACCTCCACGACTATCCTTTATACAAAAGAGGGACATCATTCAACTCCACAGCGATGTTAAGATCTCAAGTATTGCCCTCCCTCCTGAACATACAAAAAAATCCTAATAACAAAAAGAGAGGAGGACACCATTTACTACACTTAAATCCCAAGATACATTTTGAGTAAGTCAAATAGCTACACTGTTTGGAGGCACATGAGCACACGTTTTTCAATACGCTGGTCTCCAAATTGTGTCCGCTTGTAATGGTTCAATATATGGTAAAAGAATAAACGCCTCCATTGCCCTCCTCACATTCACAGACCTCGTATGCAAGATCCCGTTTAAAAGTATCAGGAAATGAGAGAGTAATTAAAGAGAGCAGGACACAAATGATTCCCTATTCACGAGGGATTAATCCTCCCAAATTGAAGGTGACAACTGGCAGCCTCGTCCAGAGAGCCCATTGTGCAGTTTACTGGTGGCTGGCCCTGGTCTAATCTCCCATTTGCTGGCTCCCATCTCCCAGTCTGTCACCCTGCCAGCAACATGGAATGTGCAGCTCCATTTGGGACTGCTAAAAAAGGCAAGGCAGCCCAAGTGGAGGAGGTGCAGCCAATGGCGGCTGACCTGTCCAGTTGCTTGCTGTAAAATAAGGGGGTGGAAGAGGAGGGGTGACATAACGCTGCTTTCCTTCCCTCCAGCACAGCTCCACATGCTGCTCCCCCAGCGACACCACACAGCCTGTTTAGCAGCAGCTTGTGATAAGAGCGCATATCTGAGTAAATTAGCTTTCCCTTATCTCGGTGATTCTCTCCTGTCACCTACTTCAAGCCCCGGCCCTGCCCTTACAACAGCAGGAGGACAGAAGAACTTTATCTGTTCAAGTGCAGTTTGACACTGGACTAATTATCAAATCCCCTTCATTTCTCCATGGGAACCAATTCAAATGATGCGTGCAGTATGCTGAATTAAGAGGCTGTGGGATGTGTCGCAGAATGTCCAAAAAGCTGTTGGACGGGGCGTTTTGCTTTGCAACATCGCAAAGACGATGTGATCTTTGCTAATGAGCAGGGCAAGAAATAGAGCAGGATTACAGCAGCAGCAATAGCACTGACAGCCAGAGCAGGGAAGAGAAGAGAGGGATGGAGAGAACGAGAGGGAGGGAAGAGGAGGGGAAAACCAGAGGAGACTGATACTGAGAAATCTATCCAAAGCTGGATCCTCTGAGCAAACATGAGTTGTGGGATTTGCCATCCCCTTCCAAAAATAACCCCAAAGCAATAAAACATATGTACTGTAGTCACGTCTTATATTAAGAAGCAGGCACAGAAACCATACAAATCCCAAGATCGGTTTGAGGATGCTACTCTTCTTTTAGGCCATTGTATTGTTTATGGTGTAACCACTTCTTTTCATTCACTTCTAAATCAGACCTTACATTTCCCAGAATGCATTATGCAGCCCTTAGAGAGCAGTCTTGAGCTGCTGTTGGTTGTATGTACTTAATGCGAGCTGTGAGAGCAATAGAAAAGCCGGGGTGTTTTCAGTCACGCACCCTAAACTCAATGTTTTATTATCTTAACACTGCAGTCAGGTCGATAAAGAGGCTTTCAATGGAAAAATACACAGTACGCTGAATGAGATTTTGAGGGAAGAAGCCCGGACTCTTCATTCTGACATCTGTCATATTGCAAGTTTTCACTACTAAACTCTGGTGCAATGACTCCAAGAATCACAGACGAGATATGCATTACACCAATCTGCTGATGATGTTATGATAATAATGTGAAACTTTGACAATCACACAAAGCTATAAACGATGAGAACAACAGCTGTAGGGTGATACAAAGAATGATTCTCAAACGGCACGAGCCATTACACACCCTCAAATGTATTAGAAACTCATTTTGGTGAATATTACAGGATTTATTTGATAGAATTAGCAAAGCAGCCACCATTTTCCCCACACTGAAGTTCAGAAATTAAAGTGGACCTATCATGCTATATTTGAACAATATATTGTAGGGCCATACCTATATAAAGTATATAAATATAGTTCTTTTATCAAAATACCAAAAAGATCCTGCATTTCAGCCATGCTTCATTTCGCTCTATTTGCTCTTTCCAGCGCTGTCTTTGCAGGGGGCTGATTCTGTGAGCTGCAGCTGACCACGCCCCCCTGCAGGAGAGGGGAGCGTGCTCTAAGATCAGCTGCTGGGCTGCAGCGGGGAGAAAAAGAGATCTCCGTCCTCCATGTTTTATTCTTATAGAAGTAAGAAGAGAAGTAATGGGGCAGAAACCCTCCTTTTTACGCAGCGGTCCAGACATAGACATCAAACGGCGACACATATTCAGTGTGCAGTTCCTTTGGCATTAGGGCAGGGATATCTAGATACTTTCCAAGGTTTGACAAAACGAATTGTGCTACTTTTAAAGCAAGCAACGATGTTTTCAAATCTGTAATCAAAAAGCTCCTCAAAAACACTATAGAAGCAGTTCCTGCCGTTGTTACGTTAGTTCAAACAGTAACAACGGACTATTTTTCTTAGCGGATGCATGTCAATTTAAATCAATACATAAAACTATTTTTTAAATCAATAAAATCATTTTCTAAATCCATAAAAGCATTTCAATTAATATTGGGAGTCATGTCGTTACTTTGTCGAGAATGTGGCCGTGTAATAAGCGGGATAATGTGCACATTGTATCTTCATGCCGATCTAGATCCCTCCGCTTCGCGTCGGGCTCCTGATCAGCCTGTCCGTGTTCTTTTCCCCATAATGACTGGTCGCTGCACATTATCCCTTACATATGATTATATAGAGTCATTATTCATTTGTTTTAAAGCAGGAGGCGCAAAAGCTTGCCTCGGGGAGGGAGAAAAAGAGCCACAGCGGAGAACAAACAGAAGGGCAACCATGGCAACCATGCAAGGGAAGTCTTCTTCACTGCTTTTGTGGCAGGCTACAGCGCCACTTACAGGCCTGGCATATGTACTACACGTCTCCAGCGCTTTCGAGCAGCAATGGCCGGCCGTGGCCCAACCTCTCATTCCCCTGATAGGTGGAGAATTGACCAATAGCCGTAGCGTACTACTGATGTCAGTAAAGTGTTCAAATCATAATCAGTCTGTATCAGATCCGTTTTTAGAGATTTGGGTATGGAGGAAAATAGAGAGGGTTGTGTTTTCTGACACTTGGTGAGTTCCCTGGAACACCGGGGACACATATTCATGTGAAGGACATACAAAAGTGCATTTTGCAAGATAGGTCACCTTTAACTATTGATCCCATGTTGAACTCTGCTATATAGAATTGCTTTTGTCTTGAGGTGAGTCAGTGACCCATACATTATGTTACATTTTGAACATTGGGGATGGCCATGTTGGGATTCTATTTTGTTCATCCATCACCAAAACTAAAAGCCATTCAGTCACTGTTGGCTAATGACTCAATGTCACAGCAATTACTAACAAAATATTGAATTATTGATCACTATGTGCTGGCAAGTGTCACACTGTAATGCTTATTATTGGGAACAAAAAAAAAATCTAACTCCAATACCAGTGTTTGGGCCATTAGAAATTAGCATTTTACAATTTTACAACACCAATTGCTGTTGGTATTTTAAAGTCTTATCTCAAGATGTTTCCTTTAATCTAGCAGGAGTAATATAAAAGTGTATGTGGGGTGATTTTAGGAGCGCTGCTTGCATCACCAAATGTCTTATATCTTAAGCCTCTTTCTTTTGCTCCTCCAGAATGTCCTCCACACTAACCCCCCCCCCCATTGCAGACGGTTCTGTTTAGACTAGCGTGGTCTGTATGTATGACATTCTGTTCCCTTGATAAATAGCGTCAAGACGCTGCAGAGGTGCACGCAGCGACCACAAATCAGACCGACTGCACAGAAAACATGGCCTCCTTATCCACCTGCTGCCATATCGCGGTGCTGATCCTGACATCATGGAGAACAATGACAATTTCTTAGAGAGTCCTAGTGTGAACAGATTTCCCAGGGCCGATCACACACTCATAACTGCAGCGGGGGTCAGAGGTCAAAGCGCCACTGACAGACGTCACATGAAGCAGAACATAAAATATCGCTCAAATGTTTCCATTCCACTCGCTCATATCTACATCCTTACCTCCTCTCCATATCACTAAATGAGTGGGGGGGGAATTACAGGACTCCAAAGACAGCTGCAGCTTATAAGGAATGTGAGGGGCCTCAGCCAAGAGAGCAGGCAGGGAAACCATACCATATATGGCAACAGAGGCAGAAACTAATTGTTATCAATGAGCAAAGTGGGCATGAGAGTGGTCAAACATGCAACGGTTGACCTCCCATCTGTGACGGTGTATGGTACGCGGTGGTTAGCGCCTTGTGAAAACACCACGCAGGCAATCAGGCCGAGACGTGTGTGTCTTCAAAGGGGCCGTACTCAAGCCATGTAAACAGCGGAGGGAATCTCAAAGGTGTGTGGACAGTCAGGTGTGTCCGAGGATGATTTATCGCTTGGCTTCAAAAACTCAAAAGAGGTTTAAGAACGCTTGCAGCGGTAATGCAGCAGGACGCAGGGACGTGACCTGCAGCTCTTCGTGAGGGATGAGGAGAGGTCACACAGAATATCTGAGGACAAGATTTCAGAGTAGAAATTCATCTCGTGTCTTTCAGTGTTAAGTTGGAAAACTGCACAAAAAGCGTAATTTCCCAATGATTTAAAAAAAAGTTACAATCCTAGCATTTCATCCATGAACACAAGACAGCTCCATCCCACAACCAAAGATAAACACCTACGGTCGTCTGTATAGCAGGCTGCGTGTGTATCACCCTAACACAACCCAGACCTGCAGTGATTTATCTTCGGCAGTTTTACGAGGCTTTCCTGGATGAGAGGTCACGAAGGTAACGTGTAGTGAGTTGGATAATACTCTCCATCTCATCTGGCTCTCCTTCCCTTTACGGCCCTTTGAAGGACTACCAAGACTTTTTGCTTTAATTAAAAAAGGACTCTGTGCTAGAGCCACACAGCCAGCCCAAAACAGAGGCCTCACTGAGGTGTAACAGGCAAAAGTTCAGAAGTGTGTTTACAATAGGACAACGATTATTTTCCATTGCTGGGTTTGATTGATTTGCTCACCTCGTGTGCTTGTCTAGCCTTTTCTGGAGAGATTTCCCACTATATCCATTAAGGACACTCTAGGGTGGTTTATCGTTTTAAAAAATTATCTATTTTGTCATGTCCCCATTTAAAAACAGCCAGTGAGTCACAGCCACTTTAACGTGAGTACTATTTCTGTGGGGACAGGCACAGAAATGAGTGAATTTATCTATTTCACAGCTGCAGCCTCACTAAAAGAGATGTGTTCTTAATTTTTTGTCCTGACCACTTTAGGATCGGTCTATAACGGCAGACCTTTCCACTTGTGATTCTAACCTTTGTGTCGCCCATGCTCTCCGACTCAGACACCTGATAGGTGAGATCCGTCTCCTCGAAGCCCGTCGCGCTCATGCGCTGGTCCGTGGAGGGGTCGGAGCGTGGCGGCGAGTCCGGTGAGTTGAGGCACGTTTGGATCAGAGCTTTGCCCGTTTCACTCGTGATCATGGGTTGGAGTTTGCGCGTTGCAAAAGTGTAGACGTGACCCGTTTCACTGGCCACGAGCAGCAGTACCTGGGTTCCCGTCAAGGTGGAGAGTTCATACGCCTGGGAAAGAGAAAGAAGAAGATTAAAGCATGTGGCAGAGAGCAAAGGCCAAATGTCAAGCTAGAAAGAAAGATAGGGTTCACTTAGTTGGGGCTTGGGTTACCTTCATCAGTAATCCCTACTGGAAAGGGAATAAAAGAGATTGAAAAGGTGAACCTCTGGAGACAGAAACCCTGGACAAGAAAACACAATAATCTAAAAATACAGCTGTAGTGAACTTTGACGTATAGCACAAATGAAGCTAAAATAACATGAGATAAGGCTCCCAGAATAGAGAGTGTGATGTAGCTGAGAGACTGATTGCAGCTGGGGATTGGCTAGAGGGTCTTGGGGGTTGTAGTAAGCCAGTCTTGAAGGAGGACTCAAGGAATCATTCTTAACACCCAGAGGTAGCCGACTGTGAAGCAAACAGCAGTCCACACACACCTAAAGGAAAGGCCCATCGAGCATTGGGAGTGAACTCACGAGAAAGCTTTTTTATCTAAATGAGTAATAAGGGATGTGGAGGATGCCTCTGGTGCTGAGAAGGCACAGTGCCATTAGCGTCACCTTGGTGAGCGCTGTACAGTCGCAGACCGCTGATAGATGTGCCATTGGTGGAGGAGACGCATCACATTCAAATTAATCGCATTTTATTGGGCTGTTATAATACCATGCATTCACTCCATCATACTCAAACACTGTGTTCATTGTGGGCCCTATCAGGCCAATTAGTAGGCACGATAAAGCTGATCAATTGTCTTTTGTGTTATAATATGATGACAGAGCACAGAAAGGCTAATGATGACTGCTATAGTGGCTCAAAGCTTGTTCCCACTGAGTATTTTAAATGTTTTAATGTGCATGAACTGGAAAAAAGCGTTACAAAGAATTTCCACCCCAATGCCTGTTAATGCCAAGCTAAAGGAGCAGGTAATGAACTACATAGTCACCCTTCTCTCTTCCATGTCCCTGATGAGCTCTGCAGCTACAGGGGGGGGGGGGGGGGGCTCTCCAACAACAGAGCCTGGTGTTTGGCCAACTTCCAGGGCAGGAAGGGGATAATTTGTCACCTTAACCGTGCGAGGTGGAGGCACAAGCTAGACCCACACAAATGCTTTAATAACTTTCCTTGCTCTGCTGGTTTTCTCATACATATTCAGGAGTTCCAATTAGTCTGGCTGTAATTGGTACCTCTGTCTCCCAACCTAGACGCACACCCTGTCTCTCTCTCTCTATATATATATATATATATATATATATATATATATATATATATATATATATATATATATATATCAAATGAAGAACTTAGAAAGGCAAATATGTATGTGTAGTTTGCGTTCAAAATAGGCTGGTGACTAAAGAGTGACTGAACTGATTCTAGTTGAATCCCCCTCAACAACCTCTGCTGATGTAACCATGCAAAGTCAAAAGTTGTGGCTTTCCAAAGAAGCCGACAGGAACGCTGGGCTGACCTTAAACAATGAGGTGACTAGTGTGTTGCCAGAAAATGAACAAACATCCATTTAGATCATCTTCTGATTCTCATAAAATAATCCTGGCTTGTTCCAGCTTTGTTTCAGTTTCATATTGCTTTGGATACATAACTTTGGATTTTAGATGCCTTCATGTTTTTAATTGAATTTGGAACCTTGGACATATAACGAGAACATTCATTATGGAGGAATCCTGCATTTTGTGAATAATCATCGAGTCTTTACATGAGAAAAAGAAAATGTGCCTGGTTTCTGGAGTCCAATGTAGTGTCTTCCAGTTGCTTATATTGTCTGATCAACTTTTCAAAAGCATTTCATAAGAGTAATATGACACAAAACAAGCAGAACACCTTTACATCAAGTTGGAGCCAGTGGAAGTTTCACCAACAATACGTTGCTTTTGCTGATACATTACTCAATAGACATTATAAAAAAGGAAAAAAGCCCAGGTGGAAATGATAACATAATTCAGGGCCTTAATATTTTTGAACAACCAACCAATTGGAATGAAATCACAACTTAAGTTACTTTTAGTGCTTCTCTGGTTATGACGAGACACAATGTGTGCAACAAAAACAGACTATTGAAGATAGTTACAGAAAGAGCAAACATGAAAACATGCCTTTTACTGGACCAATATTGGAAAAGCAACCACAAATACTGACACAATTTGTATTGTGACAACATTTACATGCATGCAATCTGAAGCTTACATAAGAGAACAAACAGGCATTCACTCGCACCATGCTTTAAAATGAAACAAGGCTCATCCTAGAAACCAGTTTGAGACCAGTCCACAGTGAATCTTCCCACTCCACCCACCTCTCATTTTGACTGTGATGGTTGACACAGTGTGGGCAACATTTCCAGAAATCTCTATCCACACAGCGTGTCAAATAGTGTTCATGTTTCCAAGAGCCTACATAAAGACACCTCAGTTTCCACGACAACAGTCTGGGAAACATAGAAAAGACAATACAGCACAGTAAATGCGGCTCAAAGTAACAAATGAACAGTCTTGCACTAACCAGAGAGCATTGTGTTTGTTTAAGGTCATAATTAAAAGTGGATAGTACAGCCAAACAACTGCTGTGCTCCAGGTCAACAGCTGACCTCGTCTCCAGATAATCTACTCTGATGCCACATTGCAATATTTATCATGGCAGCATTTGTGTCTGAGGAGTGGATTTGCAATACAATATTGCTTTGGTACATGTAGACTGTATTGGAAGCAATAATGACTAACATGGAGTTCTGACAACAGCTTGTGTACAAAAACAACTAACAAAACTGAAACCAAGACAAGTCTTCACCGGATGATGCTTGTGTCAAAATGCACAGGGCCATGATGCATGCACAGACAGTCCCTGGCTCCTCTCTTCTGTCCCAGTGCTCTTTCACCGTCCTCTGACCCTGCTTCCCTGGGGTTTAGTCAGCTGTTGGCACCTACAGGCCCGCTGCTGTTCTCCACCACATGGCTGCAGCCTGTAAGCAGAGCCCTGCTTCACACTGACAGAGGAACAGCCTGTGTGCACTGAGGCTGCTGACGGGAAGCACTTCCAACAGCTATAGGCCTGTGAGTGTGTGTGCAAGTGATAGTTAATATGGGAATCTGTGTGTGCGAGTGTGTGCCCATGGCATAAATAGAATTGTCATTTGCCCAAGTCTATTTAAAGGCTGTCATGAATGTTCCTACTACCTCACATCCAGTGAGTCACTTTGTTTCACAATTGCTTTTGTCTTTTAGAATACATAACTTGTTATACTATCTAGCTTACTACTGCACATGTAATGTAGGCCCACTACAGGTGCAAAGGGCCTACTGTCCCACGGATGTTTTAATAATAAGGTGTAACCTCACCCTTATGGCTGATTCCACGAATGCAATGTATCCAGGTGAAACAACACTCAAGTGTCACTCATAATAAAATGTTGTGTAGTTTGATGAGAGCCCAAAGCAACCACCTGACTCACCTTTTTCATTATACCGGTCTTCCTCTTGCTGAAGGTGGTGTAACGTCGTAACTTGTTGTCAATAAATTCCATCTTTATCTTCACTCGCCCACGTGTTTTCTTCCCCGGCTTCGCCCCTGCGACCCCGCCGGGCACCATTCCGTAACCCCCGGGAGGCATGCCCACGTCCTGCCCCGACACTGCAGCCTCCATCTCTCCTCTCTCCCGCTTCACCCCTCTCCTGCTGTCCCCGAGTGAACCCACTGGGTCATCATCGTCTCCGGAGTCCGAGTCATTATCCGAGCCGCTGCACAGAGGAGCGCCATCTCTCTCCTCGAACCTGGCTCCGTGAGGCATACCTCCCTGGTGTAGCCCCACCATGTTGCCCTGCACGGCAGGCTGCAGGGTGGTCACCCCGGTCCCGTTCCCGGGTCTCACACCTCTCGAACCCCCTGGCCCATTAGCCCCTAGCATCCCGACGGCGTCCCTCTCCCCCTGTCTCCCGATACTCTCGACCCCTGCTAAAGCTTGCCCTGCTCTAACCAACACGGGACGAATCCCGCTTCCGACAACCCCCGAACCGTGTCCCGTGTTTCCCCTGCCTGTAGCTGAGCCGTTTCCAGATGGTGCCGATCCAACCCGGCTCGGTAACATTATATTCACTGAACCGAGTCTCTAAAACACCAGCCAACAGAGCTGGGGCTAGTTGTCTCGTAAATGGCCGATAAAACGCATACACGCCTGGGCCACAAAATGTAAACAAACCACACCAGTTTGTGGGTTTGGAGACTCCAGGAAATAACCGAGACAAACTTTGAAAAGTGATGCTGCCCCCAAGACCCTTCAACCCCGGCTCAGTTTGGTTCACCCTCCTCCTCTATTTCCAAAACTCCGAGCACTTTCTCAAAAAGGAAAACGCGAAGTGCGCCATTGATGTCGATCCGCCATGTCACGTAGTCCACACTGTGAACTAAAAATGGCGCTAGTGTCGGCCTGAATGCGTTCAAATGCTTATCTTTACACCATCTACACTGCTATATCTATTTATTTGTGGTTCAGCGACGCATAAAAACGCGTATTTTTTTAAACAACGTTTACGACGGCGGAGTAATATTACAATCCGGGAACTACTTTCTTCCTTATAAAGAGATACAATGTGTCCTTATTTGGTCTTGTCTCTCCTTATTTGGTGAGTCATAGCGTCGCCTATTGATTGGCTGATGCTTATCTGAGGCGCGCTGCCATTGGTCAATAAGGCGCGCTCATTGGAATACATACCAAAATGGTTGCGCGACCGACAACGTCACCGTGGACAGGCAGAGGCACCAAAATAACAAAAACATTTAACTTTGTATTCCCTGCAGATTGTACATTTATACTAAACATGTTTTCCCATGGGTTTTACGCCAAAATATAATTTTATTTATCTGTTTTGGCCTAAAGACTTGAAATTATCCTGTCAAAGGGATTGTTTTATGAGTTTATACAAGTAGAGTAGTGGTCTATTGCTAAAGCTGTTGGTGGAGTTTTTATAAAATGTATTGAAGATCTCATTATTTTAGCGATAACATGTTTAGGTTAATATTTTATCCTTGTTTGTGCAATTTTATATTATCTTTTTTATGAAAATATGGTACAACCACACTATCTATTAAACACAGCTAACTTTGAAGACTGGGCCTGCATGCATCACAATAATTTTCTCAAGAATTGCAAATGCACTTTGCTGCAGCTAAATAAGGTATATGACAACATGTAATTACTTTATAACAAGAACATATGCAAAAGAATGCAAGTTGCATTCAACAAGTTGTAGTTCCACATACCTATTGTAACTTGCATAGTTTTCACAACATGCCTATGACACCTATGACATTTTGGTATGTCATAGCAGGAAAAGCACAGGTGTAAAAATTATATATTCTATGTCTGTATTACATTTAGCTGCTTTGACATCAGGGTCCTGGTATTGTGTATGCAGAATCACTGTCACTCTCAGAACACTTGAATAGAACAGAGCCATTGTTAGTGTTAAAACCTGTGCTTTTCCTACTTCGATTAGTCATACCACCTGTAGCAGGACAAGCACAGGTGTAACTAATAAGGCCCTGCTCTATTAAATTGTACCAGCACACCATAACAGTTAGTTAGCACATACACAACACCAGAACCCTGAAGCAGCCACATTTAATTCAGCCATTTTATTATTTACACATGCTTTTCCACTTGTGACATTTCTGGGTTTAAGTCCCATCACTGTAAACTCTACCACATCTGAAATAATGCAGTAAGCCCCACCCATGTGGTGCTCAAGGCAGGTTCAAACAATTAAAAGTTATTATATTTGAAAATGGTTTGCTTAACCAACATTTATTGGCAAGATGCTAGGGGATTTTTATTCCATAGTGTGGGATATAAATAAGAGAGCTATGAAAGCTTGTTGAGGTGCAAATCCTGTTATCACAACATCACTTTATTACTAGGAGTTTAAGTTTTATGAATCTCATTAAGATTTATCCTCAGTAACAGAAACTGGATGACAAAAAAACATCAAACCACTAATAACTCTAAATGCATTATGATTTATCTTTGAGGATATACAACAAATCTTGCCTCTGGGCACCAAATATAATTTAAATTCAATAATGCCATATCCATCAAGGCAAGTAAAAACATTGTCAGTAATTTAAGAAAAGTTATCCTCTTTTGCATCTATAAAAGGCCATGTCAGCATATTCAACTATAAACATAATTATAAGGGAACAAATATTTGGCAAGCTTTTAGGTCAGGATCTGATTTTAAAATCCCTACTGAGGTCTACATCAGACCTCCCTCTAGTGGTGAAAGAAAGAACTGTTGGACTCAGCAGTAACATTGGAAATAGTGCTTTTACAGCAACATATGCTTGATTTGACATAATACATCCCAATGTATGGCATTTACTGTTAAGTATTCCGACCACTTTGTTAAAAGCGTACCATAACTTCTAAGAGACTTTGTACCGAGAGGCTTATTTACACACACTAAATATCACCTTGCAGAGACTTGTTTGTGGTGGAATACCACTTGAGTGAACATTTCATCACCTTCAATATTTTTTACACATTTGTTTGTGTAGAAATACAGCTGCAAGCCGGATCTGTCTTAAAGACGTAACAGGTTTACAAGTGGCAATGTTTTTGAATGAAAGAAGTAAACATTATGGTTAACACTAACGCTTCCCATAATCCTTATCAGTTATCGCTTTGATAAAGCGCTATAATAAATATAAGGATTATTATTATTATTGTTAGACGAGTGAATGTGCTTCAGCAGCTGAATACCTACTTTAAAGTCTTTCTGTATGCATTCAAATGAAAGTGATTTAAAATGGTCCCTGCATGCAATTGCATTACCACAGAAATATGGACAAGAATGCATTTAAATGTGTTTTGTTATCATCTAGATAAAGTTTGAATTATTCAAAAGCAAATTTTCATACAAAAGAAAAAAAAGATCACAGATGTAGTTGTCGAAGATGCATTGCTATTTTCAGTATTAAGACTGCAATTAACTAATGATTATTTCAAATTTAAATGTGTCTGTCTAATATTTTCTAGATTAAAAGTTTGTTTTGAAAATGTCAGAAAATAGTGAGCATCT
>NC_047517.1:16030360-16051382 GCF_902827115.2 Pseudochaenichthys georgianus
ATGAGCCACCTGGGCACAGATGGAAACCTGAAGGGAAAGAAAACAACAGAGAAACTGTCAGGGTGAAGTGACTTTGAGAATACATTTACAATGCAGCAGGGGTTACAGAGGTTAGCATTGGTTGCATCAGGCAGTTAGGAGTTATGCTGCTGTATGAGTGCCAGTATAAGAAAAGAGATTAATCACTAAATTACGGAGCCAGGGGGGGGGGATGTATTACAAGAAAGAACTTTGACCATTTCTAAAGAAAAACCTTACAAATGTACAAGAAAACCATTTCATATTCTGTGAGAATATAAAAAGCATACATTTGTGTGGAAAAAAATTGCAAATAATCTGAAATCAAGGAACAAGAATAAACAGAAAGACCACAACGCTTCAATTTGTGTTGCACCAAAATGATGACTTTTAATCTAAAAAAATATCAAAACACAGTCCAAACAAATCTCTGTGTTTTGGATCTCCACAGATCAAGAAACTGTCCGACAGGAAACTATGACTTCCAAGGATTTCATCTTGGCTTTTCTACGGATTACACAAAGAGGATCTAACGTCTTAATTAGAGGGCTTAGGTTAATTTTTCTTGACCTTTGGGTGGAGCCAGGTTAGCCCACGGTTTAGCTAAGCTATGCTAACAATGTCCTGGCTGTAGCTTCATATTCAGTGCACAGCCATGAGAGAAGTACTGATCCAATTATCTAAGAGTGTAAAGTGTCTAGGGAACGTGATATTTACAAGAAACTGGAATAACAACAAAAAAACTCTAACAATCTTAATATGCTGAATCCGACGTACATTTACATTTTCTTATGTTCAAGCTAAATAGTGTGCAGGATGAAGGATGCTGGGAGCTGTACATTAGGGAACAACACTTACTTTGGTCTTGGTGCTGATTGGCTGAGATTTGACCTTGTCATCTTTGCTTTTGGAAATTCTCAGGAACTGCTTGAGGTCTCCCTGGTGTGATAAAAACAGAACAAATTGTTACATCTGCTAACTGATTGAACACTTCTGTGTATCCTTCTCTGTGTGTTCTCACCAGGTCGTAGTACTCCAGGATCATGTAGTGCGGCTCGGCCTCCCTGCAGAGCCCCAGCAGCCGCACCACGTTGGCGTGGCTGAGCTTGGCGAACATCTCGGCCTCGCGGCGGAAGTCCAGCTGCAGCTGCTCGTCTCTGCTCTGCAGGCTCTTCACCAGCACCACTGTCTCCTCCTCGCTCTCCTCCATACCCTTAGCTTTGCACAGCAGCACCTCGCCAAACTCCCCTTTGCCTGAATGAGAAAAGAAACAACCTGATATTAGCTCAGAGCTCACAGACAGTCGTTCTCAGAGGAGGATTGTTTAAGTCAGCGTACCTAAAGTTGTGATGGTTTGCAGGTTTGCTCGGGGAAAGTGGAGCTTATCGTTGTTCACATGGCTGTGGCGTTTCTCCGTTGTTGCTATGGTACCCATGTTGGTGAGTGCCACTTCTTCCTGGATCTCAGCAGTGGTGTGGCCATTTTGTTGAATGGCACCCCCTGACAAACACAACACACAGGGTCAGAGGAGATATGAAAGGGTATTAAAAGGCACCAATATAGGGAACTACGTCCCGATACAGTTTCCTTGTCATAACAAATGAAGTTGGTATTAAATGTAGAGCAGAGACTCTTTTTAGAGTGCCATTTTTGCAGCACTGTTAATAGTAAATCAAACTGTGACTTAAAACGTCACTACATATACATTTTCATTAAAAAGGGTGAAAGATATTGTCGTATGCTGAAACTTAATAAAAAAGGAGAAAAGGAAATTATACTAATTCCTAAAGATGCATTTTCTAAACTAAAGCCAGCACAACACTCAAACAGACAAATTCTGAAAACTGAAATCAAATGAAATGTAAAAAATAATTCAAATGTCTAACATTGGTTCTGACATGTTCTAAAAAACTGTTAATTTATTTTTGGAGCTGCTCCATTTCCTTAATAACTCACTAAGAATTCAAAAATGTTTGTATGCATATAGAGAGCTGAGTTTGTTTAAATGTCACTTCTACAGTGTAAACACTTCACTCAAAATAGAGACAGCTAATTTCTCAACAATTTGAAGGGAACTTGCGACACATGTTTAATGCAATACCCTAGACAAACACAAGATGGCAGCAGATATCCTAAACCTTCCACAACGCACTGAGGAACATGAATTGAGGGAAAATCAACCCCTCACATCAAAAACCCCCTGGCTGACTTTAGAACTGCCTAACCACACATTCAGAAAGCCTCTCCAGCACCGTACCGTTGAGACACTCCATCTCGGGCTCCTCTCCATCCTGGCCTTTGTCCAGCCTTTTGGCGTTGCGTCTCTTTTTGCAGTAGAACATGAGTCCCAGCACGACGATGATGTATGCCACGGCTGCTCCCACCGACAGGCCGATGGTCTGGATCATCTTGTAGGGAGCCTTGTCCTCCACTTCGTCAAAGTTATGCATAGGTTTCTCTGTCGGGCACAGGCAAAAATGATGGTCAACTAAAAAAGCTCTGGAACAGTACAGGATGTGTTTCTATTGGCTAACGCTCCAGCAAACTGTACATGACAGGCTAAGGGGCGGGACATCTTTAAGAGGTTGACCAATCACAACAGAGCCGGCCAGCTAACAAATCAGAGCAGACTGGGCTCTGGTTTCAGACAGAGGGTGAAAAGAGGTGCTGCAGCACAGGCAGTATGAGACAAATAAAGAATTTGAACATTAAAGCATGGAGACATGTCACGGTATAAGAACCTTTAAATGAGCATGATAGGGCCCCTTTAAAAATGGTATGGTTTCACTGTTAAAAATCCTCTACAGTAATGATGTGCAAAGTTAAATCAATGCATCAACTGTTAAAAAACTGTTGGACAACTATTCTGCCCTACTGAAGCAGTCAGCAAACACTCATCTGTTTTGTTTAGACATTGGATTTGAACACAGTTAAAACCATAATACAAAACATACAGTAACCTCATTTAACTACAAATCATTTTGTCTGCACTGCTAACACTGGCTTCGCAGGGCAGAGCTGTCACGCTGACCCTGGCAAACATCTTACACTGAAATGTCTCCTACTTTAAAATAATCTGGATCCTGCTACTTTGGGAGAAAATGATTGGTATGGGAGACTCATGCGAGTGTATGACTGTGATTTTCAGCATCAGTCAGCACACAGAGAGCCACAGAGTGAGGCTTTATTAGATCGAACGTCTACCCGATCCCCTCACCTCAGTGACAGCGGCGGTGTCAGAGACGTGGCTGCGCTTGTTAACCGAAACGCACGACAGGCGGAGGTTTAATTAATGCTTCATCCGCTACCTGTGACAGTGGCTCATGCTCATGTGTGCTCCTTTGTTCCTGATATAGGGAGCCTGTGTGTATACGTCAGTGTGTGTTAGACTCACCCACTACATAAAGCTGAGCCACGCGGTCTTTGATGCTGCAGCTGTTTCCCGCCACACATGTGTATCTGCCAGTGTCATCTGTAGTCACATCTGTAATCACTAGGGAGCCATTTGGCATGGTCTGGAACCTGGAGGAAGAAAAAAGGGACGGAGAGATGTAGTGGGTTCACAACAAAGTCCACCAACATACACACACACATATATATTTATATTTCTGACGGAATGCACGAAAACTGGCCAAATATAGATATTCTATTTTAGTCACTTTATTCTACATTTCTCATCTTAAATTGTTCCCAAAATGTTTAGACAATACAGTTCCTGTAAAAACATTACATTGTGCATAAATGAAGTTCCTCCTAGTCATAATTGTGCCTTTTCCAAATAAGTGCAAGGCTTGTATATTGCTAAGAAAAACAAGGCCACATTAAGTTGAATGTGACTTGAGCAAAAAGCACCCCTGAAACGACTAAAGATTCAAAAGGCGTAAAAGCATTAACGTTTTTAGGTAAGACTACAATTGAAATGTTTTATTTGTTGTACTAAATGTAGCGAGAGGCTGACATCTGTTCATGAATCGTACAAAAGGTTTGGATGTTGTTGCATTAGGCCTGTTGTATTCACGTGTGTAATACTATATTAGCACAAGCTAAATCTAGAATCAATGCAAAGACATGTGCAATCACACTCCACCAGGTGTCTCATTTACCTCACAAAATCTTCCCAAATTGGGATCAATAAAGTTCTATCTTATCTTCTCTTATTTACCTCCTGTTCTTACTGATGTCCAGCGTCTTGTCTTTGACCATCCAGTGGATGTGGGGCTCGGGGTCTCCGGTGGCCTGGCAGTGCAGGATGGCAGTGTGGCCCTGGTACACCGTGGTATTCTCCGGCTCCAACTTAAAGCGAATGTACACTGTATGTGCACAAACACACACATGGACACATGGTTAATACAACCACAACTGGACCGTAACATTTCCTTCACACATTGCGTTGACTGTGGTTACACTATACAACCCAAATGCTATTTATTACTGGGCAATAAAAGTGCCACCAAGTACACAATAAAGGCTGCAGTGTGTGCCACTTGATGAGAATGATCAATGACTCAGATGTGCTGCGACCACAAGTGTGTGACTGGTGACTAGCATGGCAGTATGGCCCTGTAATGTAAGCTGTTTACCGGCCACTATGAGGGTCACCAGGGCCCTGATCTCTCCCTGCAGGCTGTTGGAGGCGATGCAGGTGTAGTTTCCGGCGTCGCTGCGGGTGACTTTGGTGAATTGGAGCTGGCCGTTCCTCTGCTCCACCCGAGGAGGCAGCTCTCCTCCGTCTGCAGGGGGAGACAGAGAGACACAGGGAGGCGGGGTGAGGCTGGTGCTGCATGTGGTTAAATCGACTCCATCACAGCAAATGCAGATGAATGGGGGAAATGATCCATGATGATGAGCTTTCCTCACACTCTGTTTATTGCAGATTCTGCGCATGGTTCTACACGTTCCTGAGGAAACCTCTTTTATCATCATTAGAAGAAAAAGGAATATGAGGTGCGGCTGCATGTTTGATGAGAATTCTTCTTAAGAGTGATACAACAGTTAATTGTAACTCGCCCACTAAATCTAAAACCCATATTCTTCCATTTTTCTTATGTAGATTGATGTAAAGTCGTTTAAAGGCATTACATATGTTTGTCTTCTCTTGAATATAATGGAACCAGATGGCACTCGGCTTGTGATGCCGAAGCACCACAAAAACACATTTAAAAACCCAAAAGCATTGTTATTTTCAAGAGATAATTACCTAGTTATTCAAGATAGTCCACAGTCATGTGTGAGCAGTTTCATATAGAAACAGTTTTCTTCCTATCGAACTACAGGTGTCAAAAAGTACGAATAGATGTACATGCACGCTTGCTTCTGTACATTACAGAGAAAATAGTCCCTACGTGAAACTGCTCACAACAAGGTCCATGGATTATCTTGAGTAACCAGGTTACCATTTCTGGAAAGAGATAAATTGCTCTTTAAGTTTTTTTTGCCATTATTTAAGTGTGCACTTGTTCTATTATATTCAAGAGAAGGATTCAAGAGAAGATCTCTACAGCAGCTATCCACAGCAAATCCAGCTAAATATACTTGATCGATAAATAGCCCTAAAGATAAGAGAAAACAAGAAGTTTCATATTTTTGGGTGTGCTTTTTAAGCTTGGTGTGGCTAGCCGTGGCGTGCTCACCTGCTTTGGTCCAGCGGATGGTGGGGGTCTCTCTGCCTTTAGCCGAGCACTGGATGGTGATCTCGTTGTCCAGCTCCAGGCACTGAGAAGGCTGGGGGGTGGGGGTGAACTTCAGCTTCTCTGAAACACAAGTCAAAACACCACGCACATTACACATATGATAAACCCAGAGAGAGGGGGGCGGCTGGGTCAAAGCCGCTTTTGTGCATCACAGCCTGCACATGAAATCACAGTAATCTGACGCACTTCATGCTCAGACACATTCATGTACACACAGATCTGATGAGTGCGAGTCTATCAGAGGCTGAGATCATATAAACAGAGATTGCAAGACAAAACAGTGACATGTCAGGCAATTTATCACGGTGATCCTATAGCCGATAGGGATTTATCAAATCAGATAATGTGCAAAAATGGAGGCAAGAACAAAGCTGACGTGCATGAGTCATATTTTACACCTCTGTGGGTGTCCTGCAGTGTGCCCAGAGACAAACATGGACATGCTCTTCCTATTTCTGGAAACACTCACAAGCCCAGAGGCATGACCACATTTGTTTTATATTGTCCCTCGACAATGTATTACTCATTACGCCCTGGAAATGATTTAACTGACAAATCATCTGTGTGGGGGATAATGGCTTCAAATAGCTGCTTAGTGTACACTCTGAGTATAATCTACTGTGTATATTGATCAGCTGGTGGATTCCCCTCGAGGCTTACCGAGCACAAATACGCGCGCCTGCCCAGACAGTCGGCCGCCCTCCGTCTTCGCTTCACAGCCGTACATCTGCTGGTCGTACACCTCCACGTTGTTGATCCTGAGGGTGCCGTTAGGGAACAGCTTGAAACGAGAGTCCTAGAAAGAATAGAGGAAAACAAATACATTCAAATATCTCTATCTAGGACATTTGAGGGAAGGAATTGTTCAACATATGGATAGATATCTGGTCAAAATATTGTTAATAGCCAGCAAAAAAGCAATCACTAGAATGGTGCAAGGTGGAACCTCCTACTGAGGAACAATGGGAAGAGATCGTAGAGGAAATCAATCAAATGTAAAAACTGACATATCGGCAGGGGCCGCAAGAATCACAGTTCGAATACAAATGGGGGAAATTGACAATATTTAGGAACCAAACAAGCGACAAGGATTACCAACTACTTTGTAAGAGGGACTGTAATAACAATTGGACGAATGGGAATGTGACTGCATTTTTTTCATTTGAACAATTGTTATCGTTATAAATATTGTATTTCTATAAATGGCTATGTTGTTTTCTAATTGTGTGGGCATGTACATGTGCAATGCTGTTTTGAATGCTTGGGGAAATTCAAATATTGTCCATGATAAAAAGACACTTTCATCTGTGTGGTGTTTTAGTTTTTGGTATCCGACCTCTGGTGTGAGCATGATGTTGTTGCGGAGCCATGTGACCTCAGGTTCAGGGTTGGCCTGAGCGTGGCAGTGAAGGTAGCCTGGTTTACCCTCCTCTAGCTGGCTGTCCTGAGGCCTCAGCACCCACTCTGGGGCAGCTGTGGACACACACAGAAATGTGTTGTTTAAGCACAGACATTCTACACCAGTACAGTACACACAGAATAGCTCCTCAGCTGCATATACAGTCCCTTAAAGGAATACACAAAGTGTTAGTGAGCTTGGCCTGTGGTCAGTCTAAACATAGACTCCATTTATCTCTGTATCTGGTAGATGCTCTCAGTGTTCCCAGCATGCTCCTGACATTAAAGGCTTACTGTAATACAAAGCGCATTTCAATGACCTATGCTAGCCCATATTGGCCGGTTTATATTCATTTGGTTTCATTAATTTTTGAGTTGCGATAAAAAACTAAAACTCAAGAAATTACGGTATTTTAGTCACAAAACATGGATTTTAGAAGATGCCTAAAATAAAGCAGCAGAGCCAGAGATATACTTAATTTTCAGTAGGTGTGAAGCAATATATAGGGATTGATAATAGCATTGTCATAATTATTATCATGTTTATTATATATTTAAAATAGAATAATCTCCGTTCTCTTTTCGTCTCCTTCAAACAGAAATACACACAACAAAAAAAGTTAGTAGAATTTAACTCATTTATTGTTTTTAAATATTCTGAAAATATCATTTTTGTAAACTCTTCTGGACACGGTCATCCTTTAGAATAAATCTGATAGAGTGATATCTGACATAAAACCCCCTGTTCTCTAGTAAGTGTAAAGCTAGCAAAAATACTGGATCCTTCCTCTCCCATAATGCTTTGGTAAAGCATCTTTCAACAGTTCCCCTAAAAGACCATTTCTTTCAAAGCCCAAGCAGCTACTAATGCTTGTTTTGTAAATGTAAGATTAGCTTAGACTGAGGCTTTTTCTCCAGGCATTATAAAACTGAGGTTTTGTTCTCTTGTGAAGGCTGAAACAAATGTATTGTGTGAACATCATGCAGCGGTGTGTGTTCGACTCACTGGCCACGGTGAAGGTGACCTCCTGGGTCCTGCGTCCCGCCCTGTTCTGAGCCACGCAGGTGTATGTGCCCGAGTCCCCTCCCTCTGTCGGACTGAAGACCAGATTCAGGCCGTTCTGGTACACCCTGCCCTCCGTGGGCACCCGCTGACCCCCCGTCTCCCACCACACCTCAGGCTCGGGTCTGCCGCGTGGGGGGTGGCAGGCCACCCGCTGCAGGGTGTCCGCTGTGAAGACCTTCCACATCTTGGGCACCATGTCGTCGATCTCTGTTGTGGGAACAGAATTTTTCAGCATGAAGAAGCAATTTGAGTGCAGGGTAAATTGATTCACACAAAGCCAGTGATAATCATCAATCTGCCTTCAAAGCCACGGAAGCGTTACGGATTCAGGATTTCACGAGCAGCCCCGAGCTAAATTAATTCCAACGCACAGATCCGTCTAGTTAGGAAAAGTCCTCTGATTTGTAAGCGCAGGACGCAGTAATTAGAGAACAAAGCGCACAGTAGTTTAACTGGGTATATATAGGTTGCACAGGAATGATCTCGGGTCTGGGTGAGGTGGGTCATATCAAAACTGGCAGCCCCTTATACAGAAAGTGGAAAGTGATCTGTGGTACAAAGACTCACAAGACCTCCCACTACACTGTGGTTTAATACTGCGAGTCCCAAATGGAAGTCATTAATACTTTATTGGCCGACATTGCTCTGCAAGCTGGTCAGTGGCTGCGACCTTCTAAAGACTAAGATCTAAATCGATTAATGAACAGAGGAAAACACATCTTTCTCAGCAGACGAAAGGAAAGTAGATCTGGGAGAAAGAAAGAGGAAGGGGGGGGGTGAATTAAATGAGGTGGAGCCGCGATGGAGTGACTGTTTCAACTTGTTCCTCAATAATGAATTCTACTGTGACACAATCCCCTATAATGCCCGCGGGGATTACCATCAGATTAAGTGAATTAAGGTATTTAAATGGAGCTGTGGTTCACTGGGTTAAAACTGCAGATCCAGTCGTAGCTCCTTAATCCCAAACCCTTGGGGGAAAAAAGGGAGCTGCTCGAGTGGAATAAAGTGATCGGGAGAACTCATAGAAATTCAAGCTCTAAGCTTACACAATATATTTGACTTGCATGCACATGCATTTCAAAATGCCGGCCGATTAGTAAAATGAGACGATGCTACCGATTGTTCCGGCTTTAAGATCAAGCCGCCATTTAAAACATTGGTTTAAGGAGTTCTCTTTGGAGAGCAGGCACTGTTATTTGCTTAAAGGTCCCATGTCATGCTTTTCTGGTTATTACCCGTCCCCTTGTGTGTTACGTAGCTTTTTATGCATGTCAACGGTCTGCAGAGTCACAAACCCTCAAAGTACACCCTGTAGCGAGTAACACTCTCTAACACAGAAAAGACCTGTCTATGCTGCCCCAGAACGCCTCGTTGGGGATTTCTCTTTTTCCATTGTTTACTTCTCGGGTATAGTGACGTAACATTACGTTACGTCCGCGGAGCCGTTACGTTTGGACCAATCCGCCGACTTCCTCACACACACTCGGTGGGACGTTGCGAGGCTCGCTGCTGTGGGGTCAGCGAGACACCGCGGAACTCAGCCTGGGCACACGCACAAACTCCCAGCCAGACTGCAGGTGTGTGTGTGTTTCAGGCTGGGTTTCGCTGTGTCTCACAGACGGCCACTGGGGTCACGGGCAGGAGCTCCAACAAGCCGTTTAGGACAGAGTGAATACACATAGTGTTACATACTATACGTAGAGGCTGTATGAGAAACCAATGTGAGTTTGGAAAATTGCACAATATATATTTATTCTAGTATACCTCAACAATGGAATTATGATCAGTGGAAATGGCATGGGACCTTTAAATAAAGACAACTTGTGTCTGAACTTGTATATTACATTGTTTTCCCTTCACAGATTACAACCCAACCCGTGAACAACCACAAAATGATATTTGTTTAAAGTGTTTTGTTTGATTTTAAAGTGGTTAAACATACCCTACCATTTGTAAGTTAGTCATTTCCTACCAGGTAAATCCAAGTGATGGATGCAAATCACAGGGGCAGGTAAAATGACATTTTAAAGCGCATAATTACACTGCTTGTTAAACCAGTTTGAGTCATACTGGTACGTTATTTAGTGTTACTTATGCCAGGTGCTGTTGCAATACGGAGAAAGCTTAACAAGTTTGGCAAACAGCCGGACAGCTGGAGGAAATAATATGGAAGGGAAGCAGGGAAATGCTCCAGCGCGTGTGAGTGAGTGTGTGGTGGGTACAGCTGGGCCGGATGTCAATAAGGGAATGTGAGTATCATATGAGAGATCTGCCAGAAGAAGAAAGGGAGGGGAGAGAAGAATGAGAAGGAGGGCGGGATAAATATGTAATCCAAATGCCCCTCTCGCTCTCAGCTTACACAATAACAGGTGTTTATCTCTCAACACCTCGACAACTGCAAGTATGTGTGTGTGTGTGTGTGTGTGTGTGTATAGTGTGTGTACCAGCTATGAGGAGGGAGGCCTCCAGTGCAACATTGGACCCTGTGAGGCCGCGGCCGACGCACTTGTAGGTCCCTGTGTTCCTGGGCTTGACCTGGGTGATCAGCACTGTGCCGTTGGATAACAGGACCACACTGCGGAAGAAGAAACACATAGTTAGATTCCAAGATCAGCTCATTTAAAGTTACTTTTTGTCAATGACCGACACATTATCTGTACATGAAGGCAGATGAACAGAAGCACACAGGAAAGTAAGACCACTCTCCCGTCGCCAGATCTAGCTCCGATTGCATCTGAAAATGATTTGCTTTGGCATGCTGGGAGCACCAGATGGAAATGCTCTGCCACAAAGGACAATAGCAGTGCCACTATTTTAGAATATGAATTTTTCTGTACTTGGCATGTTACCTGATGCTATCTGAATTGCCCTGATTCAATAAACCGAAGCCATCTGCTGCCCTAAATAGGTTAGAGTTAATGCTAAGAATGTGTCCACTGCGCACTAAGAAAAGTGTCCTACATAGTGATTTCATTTACAAAAAGTCTTGTGCTTTTTTTTTTAAAGAGGAGGATTGATGGCTGGCTTCTGGCAGGCTGAAGGGAGTTTCAGTGCCAGTGATGGACGGATGAAGAGTAATTAAAGGCCAACCTAAAGCCAGCTTCGGGGCTGACAGATAAGGAGCTGCACTTCTCACTCTGCACGTGTAGAAAAAGTTCAACAGGCCGACTCAACAGCTCATCATGGCTGAATGATAAAAGTGTAGGAGGGAAATGTGAATATGTAAAGCAGAGAGGAAGAAGAGAAGGTGCTGCTGGATCTGTTTTTCCACTGGATTCCCTGAGGAGGGGGGATATTTCTGTGTCATCTCTTATTCTCTGTTCAAAAGCAAAAGGGAAATGAGCTTTGGGAGTTTGTGTGAGGAAAAATAACCACAAAACTAAATGAACAAAGGCACATTCTTTTCCTAAAGCAATCATCTTTATATCTGCAAACATGTGCAGAAAGAATTGTTTTGGTTTCAAATGTTTCCCCCAAGAGTTGGTTTGACCCACGGGGCAGGACTCTCTGTGTAAAAACAGCCCTGAGCTTACGCTGGTGTATTTTTCCTTAGTCTGGCACATGTGAGAAACAATCCACATCAAATATTCACACATAATATGGGAGGGAGGGGGGGGGGGGGGGGGGGGTTGTCTAAACAGTGCAGGTGTGAAACAGATGATATCTCCCACAGAGAGCTGCATTCCTCTGGTGTTGTATCAGCGCAGATCAATAAACAAACAGCCTTAGAACACCTTCACCACAAAGAGCCCTGCGTTTTTTAATGAAGCAATCTGTGTGTGTGTTTTTATATCCAGGCTTATTACCCATCCATCTGTAGTACTGGTGCTGAGTCAGCGCTCCCAAGGTGACCAAACCCGCCTCTGACAAGCTCATTACACAAGTGACTAACTATTGATGTTGAAGTCTTTCTCTCCCCTCGCTGACTGAACACAATAATCACTTAAACCGTCTCCTCATGTGGAACAGCTTGCCTGTAATGCGTCTATGTGTATGCGTGAGGTGCTTTGAACCGTGAGGGTATGCTTGGCACTTGGTATAGAAATTGGTTATTATCTAGTGCTTATGTGTTTATAGGGGACATGCTGGTAAGCTGGAGTGTAGCTTGAGGGGTTTTTCCTCTCAGTGCGAGAATACCGGCGAGTTCCTCCTGGCTGGGGAGGAAAAGCTGCGTTGTAGGGATCTAAAGAGAAACTTTACAGCGCTCGGTTACAGGAATAATATTCCTTAAAGTGCAATCCATCTCGAGTTGTAGCGGTTCCACCTCATTGGGTTCAAAGGATTACCCGACTGTGGCTCAAGCTTACATAATGGTAAGTAAGATGGAATGAAGTGAAGGCAGTGAGGGAGATTGAGTCTAAGATGTACGATGAGAAAGAAAAGTGTTTCAGAGGGGAGGATTTAGCTCCCTACATACCGAGACTTGTTCACCAGCAGCTCATTTTCGTGGTACCATTCCAACGTGGGGGCCGGCTCGGCAGTGAACTGGCAGTGGAAGGCGGCCTCCTCGTTCTTCAGCACCACCTGGTCCTCAGGAGTGACCACCGGCCTCGGGAAACTCTTATCTGTCGGAGAAAGGTAGACAAACATCTGCATGATGACGTCTGCAGGTCCATCGAGCGCCGGTCTATTCCGGGCTTTATTAGAAGCTGTCAACAGCAGCGCAGCTGCTGAACAAGCCGTCTTCAGGTGGGGGGTGTGTGTGTCAACACCTCAGGGGCCCTCAGGGATAGTTAATGAGGTCAGTAAAGCGGCCCTGCATCATCTCCTTTTTTATCTCCTGGATCATAGAAGGAGGCCATCTCTCTTCTTTGTGATAATCTTAAATCACGCAATACATCGGGGTTAAAAGTACTTGAAAGGGGTTGATATTTATGAAAAGAAGAAACATCTGTACCTAAGCCATCATTTAGATGTATACTTTTGAGCATAGAAAGAATAAGGCTGGTTATTTTGCATTTTCTAAACAATGGAGTTAGTGGATTTTTCCAAAATCACCTAAACATGCTGCTTATAATTTTCCTTTTTCTCACATTCTTTTGACAAGGCCGCTGTGGCCTGACAACAGTGCCAGAGATTTGGCACAGTACAGCCAAGAAGAGGAGTTTCTAGCAAACAGACTTTAGCACATTGTTATACAAAGCTGAAGGGTGTTGAGCTCAATGCAGAAATGGGAACACAAAAATACCCTTAATCCAGGTTTAGGTGTGTGAGAATTTGAAATCTGAACAGCTCATGGAGGTTTGGTGCCAGTAGCAGAATTAGGATATGGCTACTGGTTGGTGTGAATAAAAAAGGAAGGGCGCCCACACCTGGCCCACCCAGGAAGTCGGTGGGAAGGCCTCATCTTGAAAAGCAGTGACCGTTCATTGAAAAGCTGTCTAAATCTGTCAGCGTTTACCTAAAGGTGAATCCCTATAGAGGAGCGGAGGGTGGCAAACCGGTAACTGGAAACTCAACAATTATCCATTCTTCTTGCACACAGGTGCTAACCTAGCGTGTGTGTGTGTGTGTGTGTGTGTGTGTGTGTGTGTGTGTGTGTGTGTGTGTGTGTGTGTGTGTGTGTGTGTGTGTGTGTGTGTGTGTGTGTGTGTGTGTGTGTGTGTGTGTGTGTGTGTGTGTGTGTGTGTGTGTGTGTGTGTGTGTGTGTGTGTGTTGCAGGTGGCTAATTAGAGTGGAATGGGCATCAGGTTTCTGGCGCAGATGTGCTGCTGGATGTACTGAACTAAATCTAGTGTATGTGTGAGCCCCTCCTGTGTATTATCCCCCCAGTACAGAGGAAACTAAATAAGTCCTGTTGAGCCTGCAGAAAAACAATAATCTACCACAAAGAAACAGTAAAAGGAGCTGTGTGTGTGAGAGCTTCAGTCAGATCAACAGAGCGCTGCTGTGGCGGGGGGGGGGCTGATGTTGTTGTTCGCTCTGTAGATGGTTATGATGTTGTGTCTGTGTGCGTGGGTGGCGACAGGAGGAAGGTGCCAACGGTTCCTGCTCTCTCTCTCAACACTAATGGTCTGCATTCCCCTTCCTCCTCCTCCTCCTCCTGATGCTCTTCAAAACACTTCCTGGCAGGTGTGGCAATGTGGAAAAATTCCCTTAAGTGATTTTTCAAGCTAGAACGTTAGTAAACTTCTATTATCCGATAGGATTTTCTTTTTTCTCTAATTAATATTATTTAAATGTATATATTTGAGTCACAAGAGTGTTTTTAAGCTCCAATTAATGTTGCCTCTATCTTCTACATCAGGGGTGTCAAACTCAAGGCCCCGGGGGCCAAATCCGGCCCTCGACTTCATTTTATGTGGCCCGCAAGAGCTTGCAAAGAATATCATATGTTTATTACATGGTTGAATGCCGCTTTACAGAAGCACATTGCACATAAACTACATGTCCCACAATGCGTCTCATTCTATGACTGCACACTGAAGAGATTTGCAATTATTTGCCATAGACTTCTGCTTTCAGATGTAGTTAATTATGAAGTTATTACCCTATCGCATAATAATCCAATGCAGAGGCAATAATGTAATATAGTACATTATTTTATATATATTAAATATTTATGTATATATATTTATATATAGTCTTAAAGTTTTGCACTGGCTTTTAATACTAGTTGAACATAACATTTTGATATTTGTATGTGTTTCTATGTTTGTAGTTATTGTGCTTTTTATCTCGTTTTTAATTATCGTTTTATTATTTTACTCCCATTGTGTTATTTTATATGTGTTCCCTGTACAGCACTTTGGTCAACTGAGGTGGTTTTAAATGTGCAATATAAATAAATAAAGATTGAGATTGAAAGTTACAACCGGCCCTTTGAGTGCAACCATGATGCTAATGTGGCCCGCGATGAAATTGAGTTTGACACCCCTGTTCTAGATTAATCGAATGGTCTTTAAAGTGCTAACAAATTGTGAAAAATGGCAATCCCAGTTCTCAAAGTCCAAGATGATGCTCTTTTTGGTTAGTGGACAACATGTCAATATACAGTTTAATGTGATATAGAAAATCACATTTTAAAATATCCATATTTCAGAGGCTGAAAAACTGACTTTTCTGCCATTTTTGTAATAAAATGAACTTATGTTATAATTAAAAAAAAGGAGGCATTATTGTATCGTCATTCAACTAATCGATTATTCAAAACAAAAACAAAAAAGATTTCGAAGACATTACCTTGGGCTCCTGGAATTGTAGGGGCATTTTTCAATATCTGACGTTTTATTGACAAAGTATCCCGAGAGCAGAGCGATCAAACAAAAAAATAATAGCTTAAATAATTAATAATGAAAATAGCAATTAGTTGCACTCTAACAGTGGCTGAAGGTGTTTAGAGGAAAATGGTCACACACACACACACACACACACACACACACACACACACACACACACACACACACACACACACACACACACACACACACACACACACACACACACACACACACACACACACACACACACACACACACACACACACACACACACACACACACACACACACACACACACACACACACACACACACACACACACACACACACACACACACACACACACACACACACACACACACACACACACACACACACACACACACACACACACACACACACACACACCTATGATGTTGAGAGTGAAGTTGCTGTTGCTGCAGACGTGTCCCGCTGCGTTCTTGGCGCAGCAGTAGTACAGGCCGTTGTCGTCGGGACTGGCGCTGGCGAAGGTGAGCGTCCTCTCCTTGTTGTTGATCTGGTGGCTCTTCTCCGTCAGCTTCGCCCCGTCCTTGAACCACTGACACGTCGGTCTTAAGGAGGAGAAGGAATAAAAGGAGGAGAGGTTTAGGAAAAAAGACGAGAAAATTGGCGAAGCAGGGTGATTGACGAAGCCAAAACAGAAAAAAAGGTGTGGAGAGGGGGGAGAGAAGAAGAATGGAAGAAGAGGATCATAAGGGCATGAGAGAGGCCAACGATGACAGAAGAATAGTTTTTCACTGCAGTCCTTGACATGATCCTTAACCCTGTGAGTTCTGAACTTGAGGTGACAGGAGGAGACTCACCGTGGGTGTCCGTCAATGTGACAGCGCAACGTGACCGGCGCGGAGCTCTCGATGTCCCCTTCTGAGGCGGGCTCCTTCAAAGTTACGCCGCCACTTTCCAACCCTGCAGAGGAAAGAGAAAAACAGAGGAGAGTGTAAGAGTAATGGCGGAGAAGGACAGGAGGAGAAATTGAGTTAAGTGGTGGTCCTGTCATGTGTCTTCGCGGCGCACGCTGTCATGATAATGGGTGCAGCGAGATGAAGGCACAGCACTGTGACTCATGAGACAGCACTTCCCTGCACTCACAAGTCAGAGCTTGTTATGGACATTTAATGGACAGCTCATTGGCTTACTCTGTTAAAAAGGGCTACTGCTGTCAGAGCAACCCCGTAAACTCAGGCAGAAAGGAAATGAGCAACACAAAACACAGTAGAATGTTGTGGTTTTAAAATGTCTTCAAAGCCGATCAGGTATGTCTCCATTACACCACAACAAAGTGATGAGAGGCATCACTCACACATGTAACGGGAAACCTGATCAATGGTGAGTGTCAGATGAGAATAAATGAAGGAAACAGATGCTGGAGGAAATCGATCCAGTCGTCCCCTGAATGCATCTCGGTGTGAAATGAAGGGGAACGGCGTGGTTTTACCATTAAATGTTGACACAGTACACTGGGAAATATACATCAGATACATGCAGGATGTCAAGAAATCATCACAGCAGCAAATCATTCCTGCTTTCTCCTAGGAGACGGCCAACGGCCAACATACGATCATGTTTCAGTCTCAAAGGGAGACGACTAGATACATCTCATAATGAAACGAGGCGTTTTATCCCCCTTTCAATAAAAAATGATAGCTGTGGCTCCAGTAAGATAAACCTATTTGGTGTGGATGGAAAAGTAGTGTCAGCTATAAAAATACTGTATTTGATCCGATGCAGTGTTAGGGGACAATATGAAAATGTCATGTTACGATTTTCCTGGCAGATCATAATATTAACCCAATCGTCAAACGTGGTTAAAACGTATCCTAACATACTAGAATAGCTTTACACTACACAAAAGCATTTTTAAGGCATAACAGATGCGATGGACATAACTTCTTTGTAGTGAAAAACATCTTAAAATAAGGCATTAATAATCGTAAGGTCTCCCTGCATAAATTAAGGATAAATACATTTCAAAAGGGAATCTGTTCTTTCTTAAATAATAATGGATGTAGTTTTTCATTTTTTTATATAAAATATTTTCACTTCTCGCCCAAGATAACAAGCTAGTCAATTTGTTCTTTATATTGTGAGTGTATAACCTATATTCTCTATCCCTCATGGAGACACTGGCTAATATGCTGAAAAATACCCCGTTGCCGCTGAGCTACATCCACACTCAAGTCTACAGGATGATTAAATAAATAGGTAAGGTATTTGCGGTGCCTCCTTTGCTGAGTGACACCTTCGAATTGTCTCTAATAAAGCCTCAGTGTACCCTGCTGGAATTCCCCTTTCCCTGCTGAGTGTGTTGACTATACAAATACTTAGTGTTCACACTGAATGAGAACAGCGTCTAATAGTTATTTACGTAATGAGATATAGGTCTGTGGTTGCATGACGTGCAGTCTGTACCCCTGGTGTGGTTGTTGGGGGCATAACATTCAGTGAGAGAGCGTATTTGTTTGGGTTGCCCCAGTTTATGCACGACGAGGGATGTGTGTGTGTGTGTGTGTGTGTGTGTGTGTGTGTGTGTGTGTGTGTGTGTGTGTGTGTGTGTGTGTGTGTGTGTGTGAGACATTCCATGGAGCTGCACTGCTATGGCCCGTGGCTGAATACTGCGGCTGCATCTCTGCTGTTAGGATCCACTATGAAATATGCATGGCATGAGCCTCCACCTGAGACAGCAGTGGAGAGAGGGGGGGGGGGTGCACCACTGCGAGGTCAGAGGGGGGCGCTAGAGGAAGAGCTGTCACGATGAATTACCCAGGAACCTGGTATTACAATGCACCCTGGGAGATCATGGGAAACCCTCTCTACAGTAACAGGGCCCGCTCATTAGCTTCTTCCTAGCACAGATGCGCCGGCAACTGCGAGTGCACATCACGCTACATTGGATCAAATGTGTGTGTTAGAGACAACTGTTTGTGCGAAGTAAAACACAGTTGCTGCTGCACCCCGAAGCGTGTATGCATGTGTGTAAATGTTTAAGAGTTCTGCAGAGGATGCCAATTGGTTGAGTCAAGGTCGTCCCTAGTCTACAGCCCCTGTAGCTTCAGTGAGGAGGAGGAGGAGGAGGAGGAGGAGGAGGAGGAGGGGATGATGAAGGCCACTTCAGCTACAGGGACCTGGGGCCAGACGCTCAGACAGACCTGTTATTAGTGCAGTGGAAGCATAACCAGGCCGATAAAACCAGACGGGGAAACAGTGAGTCACGGAGGAGGAGGAGGAGGAGGAGGAGGAGGAGGAGGAGGAGGAGTTGAGAAGGAACAACAAGTATCATGTGCAGCACAACTTGACATTTGGAAATGAAATCAAAGAATTTGTTTCAACCTGCCCGGAGTAACAGGTGGGTGTTTCCGCTGTCAAACTGTCAACCTTACAAGACATGGCTAAATGTTAGTCTCTCAGTGCTACTTTTATGACGTGTAATTTAAAACGCATAGTTTTATGCTAGGTTATAGCATAGGGTCTAAAGTTCTCCTGCATTTTTGTTTCCTTAAAATGGAGAGGCCTGAAACGAGACACCAACTTTTTAAAGGGTCTAATTAGTAATAATGTTCCCTTCCCTTACTCGTCACACCACTGTCACATAACCCTATTCTAGAAGAAAATGATCGGCCTTGAACATCTGTGATTAATTCAACATGTATCACGTATTACAGGCATTGCTGGACTTGTCGTCTATGCTAGCAGCTGTCGCGCAGTTAAACTCCTCAAGTTATAATGCTGCGACTGCCTCCATGCACAAAAGGCAAGCTGATATTTGAGAATTTACGACAGTCTCCCAATTCAGCGGCATTAGGGTCACCTGCTTCCTGTTTAACGAAATTGGTTATGTGACAATTTCAGGAATGCTTGCCTTTGTTTTGTAATGGTGTATGAATAAACTAAAACGTATACGTTTGGATGTAGCGTGAGAGTCCATGTGTTTTTCTGCTGTCAATTGCCAATTAAAAACAAATAAAAATAGTGATTACACTTTCAGATTTGAACATATGTCTGGTATGACTCATTGGGAAAACCCCTTTATACCTTTTTACAGTTGTGAAAAATATTTTACATTCCAGCAGCAAGAGTGTGAAATGAAACTAAACAAACTGAGTGTTAGAAGCAAGAGAAACAATTCGGAAAAAAAGGACAAAAAAGTAATCACAGTGCGGGACAGACTGCTTGACCTCTGTGACCTGACAATCATTGGGACAATGGGCACTTATCAACACTCACATCCTTGTCACTGTCTCAAGTTTCTGCCACTCCTGGCCTATTTGGTTCTCCAGTAGGTTAAAAAATCAATTCCTGATAATATTTCATTTCCACTTTGACCTGGATTTACACAGTCGCACACTCTCACCCTTTACTCTGCTCATATATCTCAATTCACAGCTCAGGTTTCTCCAGCTGTCGCCTCGACAAACAGAAGGTGCTCTTTCATAACCTATTAGTGGCAAATACTTCCCCGTAATCCTTCTCAGAATGCATGACTAAGTGTTGGAGCAGGCCTGGCAGCTAACGCCATAATTAGGGGCGTTATAATTATTATGTTGGAGGCAGAGCAGGAAGTCCTACCAACACAGGGATGATAACGGATGAATTGGGAGGATATTGTCGAGGCAGATGCTCGGACCGTTCATTCCTCGCTGTGCCAAAAGACAGCTGCGTGTTTGTCTGCTTCACTCAATGAGCTGATTTGTTGCCATGGAGAAGGGTTTTTACACAGAGGCAAGGTGGATTGTGTTATCCAGGGGAGAGCTCAGGGTTGGGATTTGACTGACGGCACCATATGGGCATGGAAAGAGCCAAAACATGTGGCAAAGTGGCTTCATAGTGTAAACTTTGTGCCCCTGGAGCCGCCCTGGGAGGCAGCGTGACGGACTCAGCTTGCAGTTGGAGACGGGGTGTCAGATTTTATCAGCTGTGGCTGACAGGGGTCAGCAGGCCAGGGGAAAGCCACTCAGATAGATGCTGTTGCTGTGACAGGGCTGAAAGTGAAAGGAGGGAAAAAAGTCCAACAGTGGAGGAAAGTCACTCTGAAGGGGGGAATGTGACAAATGGAGCCTGGGTTATTAGGCTGCATTTTGTCAGCTAACAAAAGTGTGCAGGAATGATGACAGGAAGCGTGCAGCTGCACTAGCCATCAGTGAGGATGCTCTAAAATGCATCTGCCGACCAAATGTAGGTTAAGGACACATGCTGTGTGATTAAATCGAGATGGCGTGTGTGCGCGTGTGGAAGTGGCTCTGATTTGAGAGATTAAAAAGAGAGGAATATGCGCCTGCCTGAGTTTCCCCTGCATGTTTTCCCTTCTTCTTACAATCACCGATTTCCAAAACAATGTCAGTTTGCATCTCGTTACCCCGAGTCAAGCGAAGCGTTGCCTCCAGGACCAACAAACACACGGACAATAGTGAAGACTGAGTCTGACGCCTCTGCTGGACGCGGACTCGCCGTGGAGACCCAATGACCGGGAGGGACAAAAGGATAAGGGGGGGCTCAAAACCTCTATTAGTGAAAACAGAGGGGGGATAATTACTCTGAATAACTCTCAACTGGCAGGATTTGCCCACCCACCATTGAGAGCAAAACAAATT